>NW_024962252.1:55453644-55493619 GCF_019238085.1 Lagopus leucura | reverse complement strand
CTCTGCCTCTCTGCCTCTCTGCCTCTCTGCCTCTCTGCCTCTCTGCCCCCTCCCCCCCTTTTTTAAGAGGGGAAATACCCCACATTGCTCATGCATCATAACAAGATGCTCATTCAATGGTTTCAGGCAAGCAAGTGCTCTCATTCTGTGCTTTTGCTTTGATTAGCAGCCATTACAGTACTTCTATTTATGAATGCATTGTCTTCCTCCAGCCTTCAAGACTAATGCTTTTGAGGCAGTGCTGGAAGAAAGAAATGGACGTTTTCATTCAGCATGTGCACTGAACTAGATGGCAGTGATTTACAGCATGCCTTGGAAAAAGCAAGAAGTCAGGGAACTGCAGGTTGCATTCATAAAACTACTGGGCTGATGCTTTGTGATGCTCCCTTCTGGGTGATCCACTGCAAATCCAGGCACTACTCCTCCTGATGGATGCGTTGTCCTTTGTGGCTCAACTAGATCTGCAAAGCTTGCATCATCTTGTTAGTGGCCTTTAGCTTCTCCTGTTCAAGTTCCTGTATCTTGATTACTTCTACACTAAATGTGGCACTGCACTTCCCAACCAAGTTTTGGCTAGCTCAATGCATCTTTCATCATAACAAGAGCAGTTTTTTTTTATACTAAAATATCTACCCTGAAGCCATGTGAGTTATATATTAAGTTGATGACTGCTAAATAATTGAGGCTACGCTTTCCCTCACAGTGAGTTATTCCAAATTCTGTATGACTGTCTGTCTGGCTTTAGGCTGAACTCTGCAGCATGCGTGTAATAGAAAACAGCATCATTAGAACAATGGGCTGGTGACTTAATTATGCTAGTGGGCTTCTTTTTAAAAAAAGAAAAGTTTTTCCTTCTGGATTGTGATGTCTGTGTGACAGGCCTTTCTATCTTTCTCCAATTCTTGAAATCAGTGGAGAAAGGCAGGAAAATACCTGTGGCAAAGCATGGCTCTGGTGCCTTTTCTATAGGTTTCTGTGTGAGTGTTTTGCTCTGACGCCTGGAATGAGCACTGACAGGAGCCTCTAAGCTCAGTGCCATCTGCACTGCAGTGCTCTGGCAGGATGCTCCAAGGTGCCCCATCACCCACCTTGTGTGGCTGCTCTGCTTCTGTTGTCTTTTTGTGAATGAGAGAAGGAAGGAAAACTTCCAAAAGATAGGTTTTGATCTCTGTGGGTTAGTGAAAAATGTGCCCATTCAAACTGAGCATGAGGCTGCTTTGTGGACATGTGGTTTGCCTGGGGATTCACTGTCTCCTGTATTTCAGCTGCATTCTGGTCACATCCTCTGTTGTCTTCTGCACCATCCCTTTCCTTGACACTTTTAAGGACCTGAGGCAAATTTGTCTCTGGCAGGAGTAACCAGGCTCTACTGGAAAGCCATGAGCAACAACACTGTTTCTCAGTACAATCAGCAATGAGAGCATGTTACACAAGGATCTACGTTCTAAGGCACTCGTCATCAGTTTTCAAATTCTCCTTGCATAAAGCCATCTATTGCATTTCACAACTTTAGTTGAAGCAATGCTCAAGTGTGGCAAACGTGGAACAGTATAGGGTGCTCTGGCATGGGGTACAATATAGGGATTCTGTAAGGCACGGAGTGCAGGAGATCCCAGATTGCTCATAGACTGAAAGTTATTTGTCTTTGTCTTATCCTCGCTCTTTCTGCTCTTTAATGTGAAAACACTGGATTCCTTTTGCACTCCCAGTTTGGGTTTCTCCTTCCCCTGCTTAGATTGGTTACCATGGGGACTGCTAATAGGAGAAAATTTGGTGCTTTCTGCCAACACAATATGAAGTCACTTCAAATGCTGTTTGCATGTTATGCATTGAACATCTAGGTTTCTGAAGAATGGATGCATGTGGGGACTGTTGTGTGAACAGCTTGTAATTAGCAAGTATGTTGAGTGTTGCTCTTGCTTTCAGCACATCAGAGGCTGACTGCCACTGTAAAAAACTGTGCTGTTTTTGTTTTCATATATTGTGTAGCATATAGTAGAGGAGTTTGTATATAAAATCATATTTTATCTCAGTTTCAAATGAGATATATTCATTTTGTAAGTATTTTGTTAGCCATGACTGGCATTTTCAGGATACAGTAGCAAATCTTTCTAAGTTTCAAAGAGATCTAGCCAACTGAGTCTCTTCAAACATTGTTTTAAGAAAATTCCTCCCATCATAAACAAATCTTAAACAGAAAGCAGTGCACTATTAAATATCTTTCACCTTTTCAAACATATTCAGACTTTAATGGCTTTTTTTTTTTTTTGTTCAGAAGCTAGGCAAAAACAGATTCTTGCTACATCCCTTCAGTGTAGAGTATAGTATTACACAAGGAAACTCACTGTATGGCAACAGGCAGCAGTTCAGGCTCTGAAATGAATTAAATTTTTTCAGTAGATGTTGCAGGTGATAGAGATTTAGGGAGGTGACATGGAGTAACCAGCATGATCCACCAAGAATGGGTCCTGCCTGACCAAACTTGTTGCTTTTCATGATGGCATATCAGCATCAGTGGACAATTGCCACCCATGTTATCTATCTAGACTTCAGTGAGGCCTTGGACATGTTCCCCCATAACATCCTTCTCTCCAAACTGAAAATACATGGATTTGGTGGGTGGACTGTTTAATGGAACTGATTGCAAGATTGTACAAAGAAGGTGGTGATCAATGGATCAATGTCCAAATTGAAATTAGTGATAAATGGAGTCCCTTGGGGTCGGTACTGGCACCATTGCTCTTCACTATTTTCATCGGTGACATTGACAATGGGATTGAGTCCACCTTCAGCAAATTTATGGGTGACTCCAAACTTGTGTGGTGGGGTCAACAAACCTGAGGGACAAGATACCCTCCAGGGAGACTTAGATAGGCTTGAGCCCAGGTTCATGTGGTTCAACAAATCCAAGTGCAAGATCTTGCACTGGGTCCTGGCAACCTCCACTATCAGTATGAGCTGCAGGATGTAAGGATGGAGCACAGCCATGCTGAAAAGAATTTGGGGGAGTGATGAATGGTAAGCTGGATGCAAGCCAACAATGTGCCTTTGCAGACCAGAAAGCCAATTGTATTCTGGGCTGCATCAAAATAAGCATGGCCAGCAGACTGAGGGTGATGATCCTGCCCCTCTGCTCTGCACTGATGAGGCCTCACCTGGAGCACTGTGTCCAGATGGGGAGTCCTCAATACAAGATAGGCATAGACTTGTTGGAGTGCATCCAAAAGAGGGCCACAAAAATTATTCATAGGATGGAACACCTCTTCTGTGGGGACAGGCTGAGAGAGATGGGGCTGTCCAGCCTCGAGAAGAGAAGGCTCCAGGGAGACCTGATAACGACCCTTCAGTATCTAAAGAGGGCTATTAAGAAGGAAGAGAGAACTCTTTAGCAGGATGATGGAGTATGGTTTCAAGCTAAAAGAGGGGATATTTAGACTGGATTTAAGGATGAAATTTTTTACAGTAAGGGTGGTGAGGAACTGGAACATGTTGCCGAGAGAAATGTTGGGTGTCCTATCCCTGGAGACATTCAAGGTCAGACTGGATAAGGCTTTGAGCAGTCTGATCTAGTTGTAGGTGTCCCCGTTATTTGCAGGGGAGTTGGACTAGATGGCCTTTAAATGTTCCTCCCAACTCAATATTATAGCATCTTTTAAGAGTGAAATTGCTGGTTCTGATCAGCACATAAGATTTTCTTCCTAGGTTCTGGTTGTTTTTTTGTTGTTGTTGTTGTTTTTTTTTTTTAATATTGTATCTATAAATACATATATAAAATGTTTATATGTCGTTTTCTCTGAAAGTAATGCCTTCAATTTATGTCCATGGAAACAGCAGTAGTTACAAGAAGCCCAGTAATGCTATTTCATAGAACAAATCCTCAGATGCAAAAAAACCCTGTTTTTCTACATAGTCACAGCCATTTGCTGTGCAATTTTTCCAGCAAAGAATGAGAGTCTGCATGCTGTGCTCACAAATATCTGTACCAGTGGAGGTGACCCACTGTCACCACTGCTGAAACACCTCACTGTGCTCACACCCACTGTTTGATCTCCAAATGTTCAGCAAGCATCCATTAATGTCAGTGGGTGCTATTTTTTTTACATGGAGAAATACAGTTCCACACTCTTCTTTCATTCTCACTTCCATGTCAGATGCATTGTTGTAAGGCTGCCCCTCTACTGCCATCTGTCACATGGCAACAAAATGTAATGGAATATTTTTGCTGTATGGCCAACATCCACCTTTGATGACACGGGCCATGATGTGCTGCCACAAAGCACAATGCAACCCTCTGTTGTCACTGTCACCATTGTTCAGGATCCTGGCACTGATTTTTCTGAATATGAGAAAGGCTTAGTGTGTGTGGAGGGAGTGGAGAAGGCAGCTCTTAGAATTCCACTTGTCCTGAGGATGTCTCGGTTCTTGGGCTTCTGGTCTTTATTCAATAAACGCTACTTATGCAACTGAAAAATCCTTGTCTCCCTCCCAGAAATCACACGTGCACCAAAGAAGAGTAAGTGAAATTTGTATGAAAAATGTTTTTTTTTTTCCCCTTCATTTTTTTCTTATAAAATACTTGTATTGAAAAATATGATTTGGAACATGGTTCTTTTCCAGTCAACTGGAAAATAAGTCAGCTTTATCTGTTTCAGTTCTTCATTAGTTTTCTTCCTGCTGACCTTTACTGAGTTGGCATTTAGGTGTTAGGAGTGTTTTTATATCTCCTGGAGTCTCTCACCTTTATCCTGTCTTCTTCTGTCTGTTGTGTCAGATAGGGATGGCTATGCCAACACAAGTGCGTTCTCCTCCACAGGCTAACTGAGACAACCAAGAAAGAAAAGTGAAATGCCATTAGCTAGCTCAGCACTTGCTGAGTGCAAGGCCTTGTAGGCCAGGCTGCACAGAGAACGAAGAATAATGAAGTATCAGTGGGAATCAGACCACCCCACAGCCCAAGCTCATTAGGATGGGGGAAGGCAGCCTTGTTCTGCCTTTGGCGTGGGGAGCGCCTGGTTGCTTTCTGAGATGTAGAACAGTTGTGAAAGGTAAAGCTGTAGCCCTCTCATTGTGGAACCCCTGGGGTGATGATAGTCTTCTACGATGTACAAAGTGTGGATTTGGTTTTTCCTCTGTACAGGAACGCACTCAAGCTTTGTTGTAACCACTGACTTACAGGATCTGCCTCCTACTCCCACCAAAGATGACAGAGGCTGCATCTACAAGGAGAGAATGATCAGTGGTTTATTAAGAATACGTGGAGCAAAGGCATGGGTAGTTGATGTGGGCCGAATGGATAAAAATATGGAGAGCTGAAAAGGACAGGGGGCCAGAAGGGATGGTTTCTAACTGGAAAACCCTGTACTCAACCTAACTGTATTTCTGGAAGGTCTTGGCAGTTGAGGTTGTGGTGTTACTGCTGTGGCCGTGGCCACTGAAGCACAATGTAGTGTCATCTTCTGCAACGGTCCAACCTAGGACATCCCAGTATTTGAGAAAGTGCAGAGAAATTGAAGCTTTGGGGCTTTATGCTTGATCTATTTATGCAAACTGAACATAATCCAGACTCTGCATCTTGTTTTCTGCTAATAAAAATGAAAACTTTTGCAATAGCTAACTCAAATCAGCCTTGTGTTATACACAGTTCTCTTTTCCCTCTCTTTTGGAGAAAGTTTGCATCTGCAGTTCAGCATGGGGAATTTTCATTTCTGAAGAAAGTCATCCCAAAGCACTAGTATCTTGAAGAAGTACTCCCTCTGTCCCTCTTTGTGGCAGGACAAGTGATGCTCTCAGTGGGTGTTTTCCCAGTGTGGGTAGTAATTCAGCATATTCTGAGTCACAAATTCTTTTATGACCCTGGCTTTGCCCAAATCTGGACTATGATAATTTTTTTTTTTTTTTAAAGCAAATCATCTAAAATAATCTAATTTTATTTATTTATTGCATCTAATGCAGAGATGCTTCCTGTTTCTTGCCTCTGTTATTGATACAAATTTCCACTAGGATTTTCTAAATGTACTGTCTTTCATTTATATGTAGTAAGAATTAATTCTGATTGAATACTTTGCTTCACTGAACTGTAGATAAGATGAATGGGGAATTACTGAGTAAGAAAGGGCTCACACAATGTGTTTCAGACCTCTGTGTCCCTGGGCACTTGATCTATTGATGGGTTTTCTAATACTGCTCTCCTGCTGGTCTTGTTGCGGGGTTTTACCTCATGCTGCAGAGCATCTGCAGAAGAAAAAATGTGGAAGGACTAGTGGTGACCCAGTTATTCTCGTGTATGCATACAAGCTATGTCCTGGATGCCCTCAAAATGAGCCATTTTCGGGGGCAATGTTCCTTAAGCTGGCTGTTCCTGGATCTTGATATTCCTATTGATGCTGGTGAGGAGAGAGAAGCAGGACAGTCTATGATATGCCTTGAATTTGAAGCAGATCCTGGAGAATTTTATTTGAAAATGCCAACAGTTGTGGCCTTGGTACTGCCTAGTAGTTCAAGTCCCAAACCTGGGTTTTCGGCTCTGCTTTAACAACATCCTCAGATATGTCTCTTCAAGTTTAATGCCCTTCTGTAGGAGCTGTGCAGAGTGAGGGAGGCAATCAATTTTAACAGTCCTTTTCTAAAAAAAAATGTGATGGCTAGCCCTCCAAATCGTACTGCTGGAATTGCATTTATCTTCTTCCAAATGCTTTCTCGAAGTGTGAACTTGGTATTCTTTTGGGAGGGAAAACAGATTTAACTGGAAGAGACCATACTGCAGAGAGCCAGAGTTTAGCCTGGGATTATGAACACTTAGTGTTATTTCTGTGTAATTTCTTTGCTCCAGCCTGCCAGAAGGAAATAAAAAGTGAATTATCTGCCCTGTGCTCTTACAGCTGTGGAATCACTGTACCATTAGCTGCTCCCTTACCTTCCAGAGTTCTCTCAGCCTAAATATTTCTTCAAGTCTGAGATGTAGAGGGTAAGGTTCCCTAGTAATGCATCACTTATTAGATGTCAACAATCCATACGGATGTATATTTTCAGCACTATTATACATTTTTCTTACATGATATTTATTCTGTATAGAAACAATTGAAAGAAAAGCCAGAATGTTAACTACTAGCATGTTATGCAAAATCTGTATAAACCATGTCTGTTTTGGTCTTAACATGCTTCATGTCACAGGCTAGGGCTAGTTTGAGTTTGACCCCAGTATGTGACAAGGAAACCTGGAAAACAGCCCAAAACAAAATCCTGTTCAGGTTCACAGCAATCTTCCAGTTGATGTCAGTGGGGACAAAGATGCTGGGCTGAGGTGTAACTTTGTGTCACCCAAAACTGCTGACCCCCCCTCCCCCCCCCCTTTTTTCTTTTCTTTGTTTTGTCAGATATAAATTGTGCCTCAACAAGTTTTTGTAGCTGGTGTGTGTACATTTATACAATTATTATTTTTATTTTTTTTCTGGTAACTCTCAATGGCTGCCCAAATCACCAAACGCAGCTAGAGCCCTGTTGAAATCTGAACACAGGTCTTGGCTCTTCTGAGACGCTGCTAAATAAGTAATGGTCACATGTTGTATGTGCACCCACCTGAGTGTGATGCCTTGCATTCCCCAAGACTTCCCAGGATATTGTATGAGGAGTTTTTGTAGGGCAGCTTCTTGGGGTCTTTTTTCGTTTTCTTTTCCTGTTGCTGCAGGTCCCAGAAAATCTCCACATGGTTTAAGGTAGTGCTGTGAGAGAGATGTGTTCTCACAAAACATTTTGTGCTAGGAGCACTGCTTTGGTTGCAAACTGCACTTTTTAAAATTTATTTATTTTTTGTTTGTTTACCATCAAAATAAATTATGTTATCTAGGTTTAAGATAGGTCACTCTTGCTGATCATCTATGAGGAGTCAATGACCCTCCTGACTTTCTCTTCAGCAGCGTTTACCTGAAACATCCAGCTTTAGCAGGTCAGGTTGTTGGAGCAATGACATGAGCTGCCTGACTGGTCTCTGTGAAACAGAAATACTTTGAGATAGAATCAGAGGGCAGGGCTCTGCTACAAACAAAGAGACCCCTCCAACACAACTGTCTCCCAGAAGGTATTTCCATCTGAAGGATATCATGGTGGAGCTTCTCATGAAGGATTCTGTTACTTTTTTGGCTGTCTTGGCTCAATGGTCAGACATTGATTAGGTCAGAAATTTCTTTTTGGTGGCTGGGTGTTCCTTGCTCTGGCTTTCATAAAGGCCTCAAATGGAAACTTAGGCAGAAGTAAGAACTGCAGACTGGCCTATGTCTTCCGTGTCAGGAAAGCTGTAGAGCCCTGAAGCTCTTTTGGTGGTGAGGTGGGGGACCTTATCCTGGGTACCTCCACAAGTGCCTGTTGTGCCAGACAAACACTGAGAGGAGCACCAGGTGGAAAAGGAGAAGTCCACTATTTCTTCTTCTTGTTTAAGTAGATATGTGGTTATGTTCATTTCAGGTGCTGGTGATACAAAATATGGCAAAGAGGTGCATGTGCATGATTTACAACAGTTCAGTTGGAAGGACCCTACAGAGTCCAACTGCCTGATCATTGAGAGATTACCAAAAGTTAAAGCGTATTTTTGAGGTCAAAAACTTCTTGTATGCTGACAGGATTGGGGTATCAACCACTGCTGTAGGAAGCATGTTCCAGTGTTTCACTATGCTTGCAGTAAATACATTTTTCCTAATGTCTAGTCTGAACATCCTCTGGTGCAGCTTTGTGATGTTTCCCCACGTTTGGTCATTGGTTACCAAGAGGGAGAGACCAGTCTCTCTCTGTTTCCCCTCTGAGAGTTTTGGACCTAGGGGTCCAAAGGCCCTAGGGGTTTCTGTAGGGTAAACATCTCTCATGAGCTTTAGCTTTACGTGTTTTATCTTGCCTTATTCCAGAAAATGTGGATGTATGGTAGCACAAAGCAAAATATTTGGCCAGTATGCAAATATATTTCAAAGTTGATGCTTGCTAACATGTTCTTCTATTATCTGTGCAGTAGTCTCTGAAATTGAGAAGATAGCTGACTGAGGTTTTCTTCTAAGTAGGGCATTTTTTTAGTTCCCTTCCATATGGCGTCCCTGATTTCTAATGAGATGTATATTTGGCTAAGGCACATAAGATGCCTCTTTTCTGTGTGGCTATTTATTTTCAAGCAACTTGAAGTAGCTGAAATTTACTGAGTCTGCTTAGGGGTATTTCGCTCTTTTGCCAGATTTTAGTTTAGTTGGGCCTGTGGGTTTATGAACTCCCTAGGACATATACACAAAACACGATTGCACCAGCTGTGTTTCTACAAAAAATTGGGCTAAGGTGTCAAGCTGCATTTAGCCAAGAGCTCATAGGTATCAGACAGGAAACTGAGCCTTGGTTCTAGGTAAAAATTCTTGTTGCTAACTTCTAACAACTCCTAGAGCTGCAGCATTTCTCAGCTTTATTTGAGAATTTCTGCAATTAGAACAAAATGAATAATGCAAATACAGATTTGCAAATTAATAGGCTGACTTTAATATGGTGCTAAAGATGAAGCTGCATTATGAATTATTTATGAATACCTGGATGACTAACTTTTCTTAAAATCTGAGGTCTGGAAGATTTGCAGTTTCTTTGCCAAAATAGACTTGTTTGGGAGTCAAATATAACAGCAGCAAAGTCACATTACAAATGGTAGCAAGTGATCGTTTGGACTGAGAACAACTTCACCCTGCTTTGATGGAGAGTAAAGAGCATAGTTAGTTCTTGGGGTGTAGATTAAGTGTTCTTCACCCAAGCCTCTTTCTTCATGCTGATCAAGGGAAAGGAGAACAAGAAAGGGAATATTTAAATGCTGTTGTGCTTTCCGGTTGTATTTCTGAGTTACATCTGAGTAAATGTAGCAATATTTCACCAGTTATCTCTAGGGTTACAGTACTGCAAACTTCTGTCACTGCTGAAGAGCAGTCTGCCAGGTGCTGGGCGGTGGATGCCAAATTGTTCATAGCTAACCAGCGCCAATATACTATGAACGGACACTGCAAACTATGGAAAAGAAAGGAGAAGCACAAAAGGGAAAAGTAGTCATGGGAACGGATGCATGCTTGTATGCAGGAAGCAAATGTAACTAAGTGGGTTTGAATGATTTGTAATGCTTGCATACAAATACTACCTCTCAAACTTGATTTACTCACTTTCTCCCTGGATATCGGCATGTGGACCTTCAGATGAATGCCAAAGCGAAATTTTGTATAAAAGGACTTGATTAAGATAAATTTTGTAACTTGCTTTCCCAAAGGACCCTTTACACTGTCTTTCTAAATGCTTATTGGCAGAATGGTGGTTTTTCAAGTGGAAAGAATTTGGTTGATGCTGTGTTCATGCTCTGTCACATGCTGCGGTTTGAGCAGCAGCTGCTGGGTGAACATGAAGCTGGAAGAAGGGGAGAGTTAGCAGTGTTAACTCTGGACTGGGAACTGCTGAGAAAAGCAATCATTTCTAAATTGCTCTCTTCCTAAATTGTGAAGGCTTTGCATTAGAGGCACTAACTCCTGAGATGTCACTGTGCCTTTTTTCCCTTTTTGTAATACTAACCCATTTCTGAAAGACTGGGCACAGCTTCCTCCTCTCTCTCGTGATGTTTTCAGCACTTTTTCAGACTTTGGCAGCTTCCCAGTCAGTTCAGATTCCCTGCCAACAGGCTCCCCTTATGGCTTGTTTTAAAAAGGGCTGATTGCTTTGATGGCTGATAAGGCAAAGGAGAGTGAGAGAAAGGGAGATCTCGTTTAAAAAAAAAAAATAAAGGCCCCCTCCCTTGCTTCTGAAAGACATCCTGCAAATAGAGTAGGTCCAAACCTTGCAGGTTTGAATCATATGGGAGTTCATCAAAGGTTAAGGCTGTTCCTGTGATGCTCTGTTTGTGATATTGGGGGAATGGAAATATTACAGCAGGGAAGGCTGGGAAAAGGGAAGGAAGACAAATGGAAGTCTGAGACTAGGAGAAAAAAACATGGTGAGTGGAGTGATGAGGTATATAGCCAGCCAAGGGAAAGGAATGGAACAAACAAGGAAACAAGTTGGAAAGAAGAGATGGAATGAGAGTCAGAAATGAAAATGGACTGACAGTAAAATAAGACAGTAAAGTAAGAGAGTAGCTGAAAAGTGCTGGAGGAAAGCAAGGTTGATAGATAGCAGTCATGTGTGTGCCTTTTTGATAGAGGAAGGGGGAAGAGTTGGAACAAGGCTGAAAGAATAATTAAAGAGATAACAAATGTTATATTCAGCAATAAAAGAGTGAATCCAACCTGAAATGAAACACTGGCTGAGGCATGAAACATTAAAAACATTAGGGAAAGACTAACTCTTCCCCTCCCACTTCTGCCACCCTGAAAAATTTACTTGCAGCAGTAACGTATAGACATATCCACAGCACAGGTTTTTCCCTGCCAAATTTTCCACAGCTTCCTGCAGGGTGCTTTTCTGCTCCTAACTGCTACTGGGGCTGGCTAGACAGCAACAATTAATTTCAAGGAACCTTTTAAAGAATCCTGTTTTCATTCTGAATTGACTCTGGACACAAAACGTTTCAACTGTTTACAAATCTGCAGTTGAGCTAATTGCATCTGTTTTTATGCCAAAAGTCCAAAGCTTCTACATGCAAGGCTGTATCATCCAGTTAAGGATAAGGGAGGTCGACATATCAGTCCTTGCAATCTCACACTATTTGGAGCTTTGCAATTCTGTATTCATCAGAGCAAAGATTTGCTAAGCACAGGAGTGAGAAACTCTTTCTGGACCTTGTTCAGTAAAACTTACTGACCACATCCAGTGATGATTGGCATGTACATTGCTCCTGCCAGAAAATTTTTTTGGTAGAAAACCTGTGCTGTCTGGTGACATACTGTCTCTTCAGGTCAGTTTGTACTCCAGTAATGCAGCCAGCGTATTTCAATATCGAATTTAATATTGACATTTAGTGCTGTGCAGATATCTGTTTGAGTTTTATAAGCTAGCCATGATTATACTCATCCTTGAGAGGTTTGCCTCAGTACTTACTGCAGAGAAACACATATTTTGGATCCATCCAGTGTTTCCTGTCTGGGACCTGATGTGGGCTACTAGAAAAACTTTGCTTACCTTAATGATGATGCTGTTTATCAGCTATTCATGTCTGAAGAACTCCAGTGCAACATGGACATCTCATGATGACTGGTTTCTATGTCCCCCAGCTGTATAGGGTAGAAACATAAAATGAAATGTTCCCTCAACGTGCACAGTAAATCTTTTGGCAGCATCAATATTTCAGTTGATTTCCTGCTCATTTAGAATCATAGAATCATAGAATCATAGAATCACTAAGGTTGGAAAAGACCTAAAAGATCACCCAGTCCAACCGTTCACCTATTCCCAATAGCTCCTACTAAACCATGTCCCTCAACACAACATCCAGTCTTTCCTTGAACACCCCCAGGGTCGGTGATTCCACCACCTCCCTGGGCAGTCCATTTCAGTGCCTGACCACCCTGGAATTTCAGCAGAGCCACCCTTATCAGTGCAATTACTCAGGAACATGCAAATGATAACAGAAGGGACAGACTGCTACAGATGTCTGGGCAAGAACACGTGGTCCTGTATGCCTGTGCAAAGCTCTCTTGTGTCGCAGCCTAGACTAGCTCATTAAGTACACTTCAGTCATGCTGCCTTTTTCCGGAGGGAATGCACAGCATATTAATACTTATTTTGTTAAGATTTTCAATGGATGAGGACTGCAGAACAATTATTACTTCAGGATAATGCAATGTCAGTAATTCTACCTTTGCATTTGGACATCATTTTTTTTTCTACACCTGTAGCTCCTGATGGCATTCCCATCTGTTTCATGTTTACTGTCATAGCACAGACAAGAAAACTCCAAAAACAGTGCATAATATCCTCTTCGTTTTGTGTCGTATTTTCCTTCTTTCATTGATACAGCTTGTTGTAGTCTCAATTTCTGCACAGCACCAGTGCAGCTGCCTGACTGCTGCAGGATGTGCTGCATACATTGTCCATGGCAATAAAGAATGACAGTGGGTTCTGCTCTGCTGGGGATGGCTGCAGCACCAGAAAGGATCGGTTTTGAAAAGAGGGGGAGAGGAGGATGGATGTGGATGTGGATGTGTTTGAGCTGCAGGTATCTGGGGGGTCTAGCCTTGCAAAGCTGGTTTCTGAAGAGAAAACCCTAGGATGTTTTCTCTCTCCAAAAAACGAGTTGAAGCAAGCTGTACTTCTGACAAATACTGGCATTTTGACTTTTGGGTGGGATGCTGATAGCACTGGCTGTTACTGTGCCCTGACTTGTCTATCTCATGACATAACAAACCAGAAACGTGTTGGATAGCTTAGCTCAGATTGACTCTTTTTCAGTATCAGGATTTGGTAATTGCTTTTGTTATCAAGTCTGTCTCTTCAGGCTGTAGAGGGGGCTTTGAAGGTTCAAGAGGCAGTTGTCTGCTTGATGTCTTGTGGGTCACGGATGCTGGACTGTGCTCAGGGCTTTTCAAAAGCAGCCCTAGGTTTTGGTGAAGGTGGAAAGTGCAGGGTGCTCCCACTTTCATACTGAAGGGTAAATATTCAGCTCTGATGTATGAGTTGTATATACACTAAAATCCTTCCGATGACTACCAGAGCACAGTGAGAAATTGTGTTTTGGAATAATGAAGGCTTCAGTTTCCAACTGGTTTGCTGCGACCATCTGGTCTGATCTCCTGTATGCACAGCCTACGGAGTAAGCCCAAAGGTCATGAAAATAAAATAAATGAGTTAAAAAGACCCACACAACAAAGGGTAAAAGTGAAATTCAATGCACTTTCCCCAGCTTATTTTGTGGATTTTTGCATTCTTTGTCAATCAAAAGGAGATTAAACTGCCACATTAGCTTATTACTTGGTTAAATGTTATATAGTCCATTGGCTTCAGCTAAATGTCTCCCCAGTTATGAGGGATGTCTAATGCTACTCAAGCTAAGAAGCAGTCATTAGAATAAATTAGACATCTCAGTAAAGTGGCCTTCATCTGAAGTTGGGCTCAGTGTAATCATGGCCTTAAGGGCACAGCTCGATTGCTCATTGCATTGCATATTTAATTCTCTAAGTACCATTTTTCTACAGGTGAAATGTCTGTCTTTTTTTTCATGTAGGTCCTTTCAATTCAACGATGAAGAACCTCAAGTGCTTCTTGAAGCCTCTTGGAGGGGAATTCTTTTTTTTACTCACATACTGATTATATATATATATATATATATACACACACACTGATATATAGATAGATAAATAAATAAATAGGAAAATAGGGAAAGTTCTTGCTTCTCCTCTTGCCTACCAACATCTAACCTTGTCTGAGCTCAGCAGCCAGAATATTTTCCAGCATCAAGGAAGTAGAAAATATTGAAGTTTATGGAATAACACCTTAAACTTCACAGACTGTTAAATGTTGGAGGATTAAATATTGAATCTCCATGCCTAGAGGCTGGGATCATAGAATATTCCAGCCCTCCTGCAGCTGTCATGGCTGAGCTCACCTGTCACTTGAGCAAACCTGGGTGAGGCACAGCATTGGAAGGAACCTTCGAGTTGTTCCCAGTTTTGAGAATCAATCAATGGGAGGAGAGGATATAAGCGTGATAGCTTTCTGTGCTCCTTGGAGCCATCAGCCAGCCTGCTGGGGTACTTCCCAGGCTCACATTAGTCCACAAGGATGTCACTACTTGCAGCAGTGGCAACCTTATCTTGTGACCCTGTAGATCTGCCTCAGCATTCTCTCTAGCTTTTTTCTTTTGCTCTCACTCCTTTTTTTTTTTTTTTTTTTTTTTTTTTTTTACCTTCTGGAGGAAGAAGATAGGATGCTGCTGCTCAGCAGAAACTAGATCTCTTCCAATTACAGCTGCTCTTGCAGAAGCTCTGCCTGGTGATATGCTTTTTTTTTTTTTTTTTTTTGTCTTCCCCATGAAGGTCATGAGAAGGGAAACAGAAACACCAAATGAGCTCTGCTTTAAGGGATAACCTCTGTGGTATCTCTCTTTTTGCACTGGAAATGTGCAAATAGAAAAAAAACAGTCTTATTTCCTTTTTTCTTGCTGCAGTACACTGTCTCTCCTGCCTGGCATACTGATTTGCTGGAGGATTCAGGCAGCAACACAGAGGAAAAATCATTAAGTACAAGCAGGCCTTGCTCAGTACTGTATTATGACTGGACTCCTCTTGCCACTTCATATTCTTTTTTTTTTTTTTTCCCCACAGATATCAAAATCCTTCTTGTATAAAACAGTGTCACGTTTCAACAGTGACACTTGCTTCTTTTTTCTCTTCAACCTTCAGCCAAGGAGAATGGCTGGGATGGGGCTCACCAGTCATCTCTTGGACATGTTAGTAATCTTCCTTGTCCCTGTATGTGCCACAGTCTTTTCTCAGAGCATTTTTGCATCCTTGAGACTGCATTGCACTGCCAGGATTTCTCAATTGTAAGGTGGTTGTTGCTTTTCTTCTTGTCTGAACTGTAGGCTGAACTGTGCACGAAGCCTTATTTCTGATGCTGAGCCTTGCAGTCATCAAGAGAGAAATCCAGGAGCTATGTGCTGTTACAACTGTGGCTGTGCTCTTACTTCCAAACCTGAAAGGTGCATCTGAGCTTCTCTCTGCTCTGAGAAGAGCTACAGACTTTTAAAAATGGGCAATTCAAAGAGAATTATAAAATGCTTGGGGAAGGAACTAAATAAAATAGCACATCTAACAGAAACCTCAGATGTGAGTTAAGCTTTCAGAATCTTTATGGATTATTGTGGGAGAGATTTTGGTGCTTTCAGAAGATAACGCTGTTGTTGCAGATCTTGACCCACAGTTCACCTAGCCTGGAGTGTTGTTTGTAAGAGTGATGATAGATGAGGATGTAGTGAAAAAGCTGAGCAAGACAACTCTGTGCACTGCTTGGTGTTCTCTCAGCCTTCTCCTTTCTGAACTTATTGGTCCCTGGGGACTTCTGTGAGGAAGTCTCTTGAACTGTTCTCTTGAACTGTTGCTTGCTTTTCATTGAGAAAATGTTGCTATTTCCTAGCTGCACCATGACCGTCCTGGGATGCTTGGTTTCTTTTACCCCTTTAGCAGATATCAAGTAAAATCAAGGCAATCTACGTCAGTCATATTTTACTTAGCCATGGGTTTATTTTTCATTTTGCAGAACTGCAGTGAGAGAGATTCTTCCCACTGTCAAAATGGTGCCATTATATAGGTCGACTTTTGTCTGGACCATCTATACATGAACTTTTGGAGCCCTCTCAGTACTGTAAGCCCTTGCATTCAGGTATGTTGATGATTAGGGGGAGGTTTTCTGAGATCTGGAAATGAAGTGAGGATGCTGGAAAGAGACAGGTGGAAATGCAGGCCAGCAGGTTTGAGCTGGCACAGAGGCATATTGCCTTCAAATATATAAGCAGTGGCTAGAAAGTACTGGAATGCAGTTTTATCCCTTATGTTGAACTATACCTCTCATTTTAGATTCTAAGTGGAAGTAACCTTCAGAAGAATGTGATTTGAACTGATTTACTCACTATTATGAAAGAAATCACAACCATCTGAAGAACAGTGTGCTCTCACCTGCTGTGAGGATTGTCCAGCCACATCTAGCAGAGCAATTAGCATCAGTAATTACCTGTTATTTCCTGCAAATCCACTTACAATTTAAAATGACTTTACAATTACTGAATAGTACTTGTTAGTGTGAGAGTAAGCAATGTTTTTACTGTTCCACATTTTAAAAGGAGTAGAGGCTCTTAACCCTGTAAGAAAGCAACTATTTCGGATATGCTTTCTGAGATGCACAGTGTGCAAAGATGCAAACCTTATTTGCTTCATGCTGCTGATTACAATACAGTCAACTGATGTTGCTTGCAAATGGAATAAATTAATTTGCTTCTTAAATTCTATGTACTGTGCACAGAACAGTAAATTACCACATACAAGATTCCTAAATAGCTAAATGGATTGTTCCACTTATTTTGTGGAAGCATATTTCCTAAAAGATATTCTCTGAAAATTTACTGACCCTGAATTACCCGATGTCTTGTGTAAGAGACAGATGATCAAAGAGATTGTCTTCCTATCCACCTGAAATGCACTGAATGATAAAAGAGATCATATGTAATGATGAAGCTAGGGCATCCTATTTTATAGTTATGTCACTGGGACTTTGACTGTTATTCCACTTCAATGCCTTGGAGAAAATAAATGTGCTCATGTTTCTTACTTCTTGCAAACCAGACCTTGCATGTAGCATAAATGACTTCCCAGCTTTCAAGCATGATTTTACAGACTCAAAAGCTTAATATGAGTGTCTGCTTGGAGGAGGTAGTGCCCTGTAAACTGCTAATAGGAGTCAATGAATCCTGATTGATTCAGCAGGCAGAGAATATTTGATGTTTAAGATCATAAAATATTATGAGAAAATACATTAATTTTACTGTCTGCTGCCTGGAAAAAAAGGATGAATTTCATTAAAAGGAAGAATAAAAACTTGTTTTTCTGTATTATATAAAACCATAATGACATTGTATAGCTAACTGGAACTGACAGGAACAAGGCCACGATTCTTACTATCTTTAACCTTGCTGCAGCAACAACAGAATTTAGCTCAAATGGGTCATCTTACCCTGAACATCACTGCTTACTTATCCTATCAAGTTATGGGGTGAATGTGATGGGCAACTGGCAGCAGGAAAGGTGTTTCGCTGGTGCTATCCTGCTCCAAAGCCCTCTACCAGCATGCCAAAAAGCCCTGTGATGTCACCTTTGTCTGACTACTGGTACAGAAGAACATCAGTGAAAGGGTCAAGGTAATTCAAGTCTTTACCTTCTGAAGGGAATACCAATGTATTTTCATAGAACCTAGCTGTCAGCAGGAACCACTAATGTGAGAGGACCTGGTTTTAAGGAGAAGAGCATTTTGCACTGTCTGAGGCGTTTTGTGCCACTGTTGCCAGGATGATGGGACAACTGGACCAGTGCTTGAATTTGTCCCTGTGGCATCTGTTCAGAACTTTCTCACACAGCTTTGCTGGGCAATTGAATCCCTATGCCTTCTCTACTGGGAACAGTGCAGGGCCAAAACTGGAAGGGACAGTGCTGTACAGAATGTCTAGACTGTTAAATGGTTAACAGCAGAGCTCTTGTTGAGATTAAGTCACAGCAGCAGCATAATGCTGGCTCTGTCCTCATCTGACACTTCCCTGCTGCTCGAAAGGAACCGCTGGGGAAATATGCTTTCACAGGTTGTTGGCTGCACATCCACATCCCTCAGAGCCTTGTGTGATGAGGAATGAGTTGAGGAATAGGGAATAAATAACCAAGTGCTGGTCACATACATGCTCTGTTTTTGCTGTCAGCACAACCCTAAAGGCAGCTGGCACTTGGTGTGAGGTAAAGCTACTTGGGGGTCACCTCAATTAACAGCAGGGCTAGGATAGGGCCTTGCCTGGCTTCACAGATAAAGCTCAGCTACTTTTTCATTTACTGAGAGGAACCTGACTAAAATGAGTAATTGGGCTCTTAAGCTACAAAAATCCTCTGGCAAACTGCTGAAGCAAAATCCTCGCTGTGTGTCCCTGATGGCAGCGTGCTATGTGCTGACAGACTGTCTTGTGGTTAGCAGGAACAGGGGAAGTCCATAGCATAGGAAAAGCAGTATATAGTTCCTAATTCTTCTTTAATTTTGGAGTGAAATTACACTGAAAAGCAAATGGTCATGGTCAGTATTGAAAAATGAGCTTATTTGTCTTTTTGGATGCAGAGACGTTTTTGGCATTGATTAAGTGTAATGGACTGCAGTGCATGGATTTCAAGGTAAGAAATGATTGATCTCTAGTGGGGAGATGCTTGGTTTTAGGGCAGCACCCTGGTGACCTATGAAACAGCATCAGCAATAAATGCAAAGCTGTCCCAAACTCAACCTGCTGTAGAATAAAGAGGAGCCCTGTTGTTGCAAAACAATCTGGTAGCATCAAAGACTCAGCAGCTCAGCCTGTCACTGTGTCAGTTAGTAGCAACAGAGGCCACAGCAGTGTGGCAAGCTGAGGGTAATTGTGCTGGCAGAATGCCTGGATCTCTGAGTTTACACATTAATAAGCTATGTCATATTTTTTAGAAATACCCATTCACAAATTTTAAAGTAAAATAACCTCTATGGAGTCTTGAGTCTCCATTCGTACCAGTGGTTACAGCCATAATGCATCTGTGGTGGGGCAAGGCTCTGAACATGGTGTTTTCCAGATCTTACAGAACAGTCACAATTTCCTTTTTTCCTCTAATGCCAAGAACCACATTCCAATTTTTGAAGTAACAGGAGTTTTTTTCAGTTTTCATTCAGAAAGTAGCTCTTATCCCTGGAGGTATTTAAGTAATAGGTGGGCAGACACAGCACTGAGAAACTTGGTTCAGTGATGGTACTTTATACATCAGGTTGATGGCTGGACTTGATGACCTGAAAAGTCTTTTCCATCTGGATGATACTGTGGTTCTTTTCGAAAGGCTCTTGTGGCTTGAGGTTTTATGTTGTTTTACTGAGACAGCAAAGGAAAGTGCAACACAGTGGGAAGCAGAGAGGATTTTGCCTATTTAATTAGAGGATGAACTCTTCAAAGACTTTTAGATCCCAAAGATCCCAAGGAAAGAAAAAAAAGCAGCTGAACCCATTTCCAGGCACAAATCATTGATTAGTGTAACAGCAAACTTCAAACTGTTTACTTGTACCACAGAGTTGTATTTTTCAAACAGTCCACTATCATCCAGTTTCAGAGAGCAATGAAGTGTATGCTTTGAATGAATGGTCTGAACAATTATGGGGTTTTGGGCTAAGTGTTACTGCGAGATATACTGCCTTTCTGCAGACTAGGAAGAGAAAGCAGCAGATTCTTTCCCCAGGAGAAAAAAGGGTAAATATTAGTTACTCTTTGGCAACTTGGCATGTGGTGGCACTGCAGCCCAAGAAGAGCAATTTGCTGGTTAGCTGCTGTCACAGGTTATGAAATAAATGTTCGTGCATTGGGTAAAAGCAGCATTAGAGAACAAGAAGTCTTAGATCAGTGATTGGGGGATATTTTTTCCTGGCCCTATGGCAAAGGGAGAAAATCTCTTTGTCAGGTTCTTTTTGGCAGTGCTTTAAGTTGTGTATAGGCTTGGGAATTATCTTTGGTAGGCTGACTCAGGTTGTGAAGAGGTCAGTATACTGGGTCCCTCAGCACTCTGGTCCCATCAGGGCCCCTGTTGAGCATGCTGACCTGAACACCCAGCTATCCCACTCTCACAAATACCAAGGTACTTCACACTATCCAACACTCTAAATATGTCACCCATGTTGCCTGACTGCCTGAGGTTCACTGGTCTGTATCTGTTCTGATCTAGACTGCGTGTGTAGGAGCATGGCCACATTCACTTCCAACCTTTGCTCTATGAGCAACAAATACTGGAGCAAAGCAGAGGGAAGCATTGGATTAGCATCATCCTTTATGCAGCTGAACCAGAGTCGCAGCTAATGTCGGGCCATTGGTGCTACTGATCATATGGTAGGAAGGGTTTTGTTTGGAGGTATTTCTAGGGTGGCTAGTCCACAGTTCATTTGGAACTGCAAACTGAAAGGTGAGAGATGTTGAACAGAGAAGTGGCTGCAAATGATTTCTGTGGTGAGGACGGCACTTCAGCCATGTGATAGATTTCCTCAGAAGGCTAGAAGAAGGCTAAAGAAATTGAAACTATTATTCAAAGCATTTAAAGAAGAAAAAAAATCCACCACCACCAACTAAAAAACCCCTTTGAACATTGCTGTTTATAATTACATAGGAATTGAAGGCTTTCTTCTCCTTCATAGCTAGAAAGTGCTTTCCTAGATGAAGTTTTTAGAGGCTCAGATGTAATCAGCTAAGGAACTCTTCAAACAAGCTTGCTATGTTTTGATTTGGTGCAAATAAGAAGCAAAGTAATAGAAATAGCTATTCCAAAAATAGCTAGGGCTTTGAAATGCTGATTTTAAGTGCTGCATGCTGCCATTTGGCTGTCCCATCATAATAATATGGAACGAAAGACAATTTCCCTCACTATAAGCACTCAGAAAAATACTTACAAACAAATGGAAATAAAAAAATCCGTCTATGTTTTTTCTATTTTTTTTCCTTATATATTTTTTCCTGTATTTCTTCTTTATATCAAAATGACAATAGCAATATTTCTTATGTCAGCTACAAAGGATCCAGTTAACAATTTCCTACCACTAATAGTTATTGAATTTACATTACCATTTGAAAAGTCTGCTCATGTAGGGCGCTGCTATAAATTCACTGTAAACACTCATTCTCCTGCACTGTGAACTGATGATGAGAGGAGGTCTGGGATGATGCCTGTGTTGCAATCAGAGGTGCAAGCAGAGCATGTGCAAGTGTACTAGTGTCAACGTGGATCTACATGTCTGGGGATGAAGGCTGGAGAGCAGTAGCGGCAGGGGAGCCAGCGTGGGGAGCTGCTTGAATCTTGGGTAAGCTGCTACCTGAAGCCTTTGGCATTGTTATAATTACATGGCTCTGACAATAGAACTGGTTCAGGCCTATATACATGCTCATCTGTATCTACATACATGCTTCTGCCACACACCTAGCATCTGCCTTTTTAACTTATGTCTCATTACTTTGACACTGCCTTTCCCTCTTTGGCCCAATATACAGAGGTTTCATTTGATTGGATCTTTTAGCTGGAATCAGTCATTCTCAACTTACCAGCTATAGAGAGATGGGCACTGACATCCCCTTCCTTGCCCTTAAACATTCCTACTCTGAAGAGGCTGTAGCAGCTTGTATTAGGATGTGCACTCCCACCTGCTAAATGGCTACTCATAGTTTATGTATTTTGTCTGTGCTAGATGGAATGACCCATATGCATAGCCCTTTAATTATTCTTGCTTTTCCCTGTGGTCTTGTATCAAGCAAGAGTAAGGGGCCAGTCTGCATGTGGGCCACATGTTGGACATACATGATTTAAGTTATTTTTTGAAATCACAAATATTTTTAGGACTGCTATTGTTCCCTTAGATATGAGTAATGGTTTATCTGGTAACATGGATCCTAATAAATGGACTTTTTTTTTTTAGAAATGTATTAATGAATCATATAATCTACTGTTCGGTTATTTCTTCTGCCCTGCAATTGAAGGGCGCTATACTGAGAAAAAAAGGAAAGAATTACTCTATTGCACTGTTGTCTCGTGCTTTCATTGCTATGGGATGTAATTGCATTATCTTCTGTACTGTTAGATTTCAAAAAGCTAGTTCATAAGCAGTAATAACATTTGTGGCAATCCGAGCTAAGTTAATGAAAAAGATAATCAAATCTAATGCTACAGGGCATGATATCTGATATCTCTAGGGGGTCATGAAGAGATCACGCAGCTGACTCAGGGAAGGGAAGGAGGCATTTGCATGGGGGAGTGCAGAAGAGGAAAGAGACAGCAGAAGACTGAGGGTCACCTTGTTCAGAAGAGCTGTGAGCTGGTCGCTGATGGAGGCAGGAGGGTATGCACTAGACGTATCACAAGGATGAAGATGCTTATCAAGCTAATGATATTTTTAGTAATGCCAATGGTGAGGTATAAGTTTCAGCTGATCCAGACATTTGTCTCTATGTGTTGATTGGGAAATTGGATTAAGTATTCTGTGTGTGCTTTTGCCTTGCCTGTACACACTGAGTTGGTGGCTGATCACAGGTGTCATTTGAATAAGATTTTTTTGTTTGTTTCTTTGTAAACCTCAACTTCATGCTGGAACTCACTTCAGTGACTGATACCAATGGATAAATCTTTGCATATCTAAGACAGTTCCCAGTGGCCGTGTTTTCCTGCTTGTAATTATGTTTGCAGCAAGTTGTCCATGCGGACACTCACTGCCACATTTTGTTGTGTCATTTGATGGTCCCAACAAAAGCATGAGCACTGACCAGTATCAGAAATAGTGCACATTTTCCTTCTATGTGTGCAACTAATGAAGTTCAGCAAGACAGGCATGACACGGTAATTCACTGATCAATTATCCACTGATAATTTGAGCACTGTTATTGTCTTTTGCCTGTGTGAGATGGAAGGGCCTGTATTCATACAAGAATTCAACAACAGTCTTTTCCTAGCCTCATAATAATGCCCTAAAGCTCTCCAGAGCAGGATGAGAGGGATATGCTGAGATCACAGTAGTGATGGAAAGAAACAGGAGATGTATTCAAAGGAGATGCAGAGCTGTGGAACTCAGAGCTCGTGTCCGAGTGCAGAAAAGTGTCTTTTCTCCCACTCAGTGCAGTTACAGCAGGATGGTGAAATAGCAGTCAGTCAGTCCCACTACCCTCAGAAGCAGAGTCACAACAGCTTAGAACAGAGCTAATGCACCGCACTACCATGCACGTGTATCCTTGCAGCCTATGAATAACATTTGCTCTTAACACATATTTACTTTGAAAAAAATGAAGGGCTATATTTGATACTTGCATACATTCATTTCTCCAGAACAACAACTAAGCACAGAATTCAGTAGGAAATATGTAAAAAAGAGTGTTTGGTCCAAAAGCTCTTTTATGAAGATCTGTATCTTTTAAGAATGTTGATAATGATTTCATGCACTAACATTTTGGTTCTTTGGTGTTTACAATATTTATTGAATTCTTCTGTCTCCTTTCTAAGCTTGTCAGAAAAGCTTAATTTGTAGGTGTAGGAGTATTTGCAGTGTTTCTCCTGACTATTTTGAAAATCACAAATAAAATATCCAGCTGCTAGGCTTTAGATCTTACCATAAAAAGGAAGAAATAATGGCAGTAAATTTGCTTGCACTTACCATGATAACAATCATGTAAAGCATGGATTGAAGAAAATCCAGCAGTGAGTTTAGAAAAACTGATTAAAATCTACTATATACAAATTGACTGTGTCCACCCACCACTCCCACAGTTCCTCAGATTATCACCGTGTTTATATTTTAAGTGTCTGCAGCATGGAGTTATTGAAACTATATCAGATTTTAATAAAACAAGGTATTGTGGGATTTCTGTGGGGCTGAAGTTCGAGTTAAGAGACTTGAATATGTAACGCCAAATACAGACTTTGTCTGAGTTAATACCAAATGGAATTTTATTTAGTTTTCTTTCTTTCTCTCCTTTACAAAAGAAAAATTAATATCTCATCACCTCTAAGAAAGTGAAAGTTATTCTGGAAGAGTGAGAGATTGCACGGTTCCCAGCACTGCAAATAGAAGTAGTTGTTTTAAACAATAGAATTCAACCTGCCTTATTGCTTCTCTCTCTCTCTCTTTCTGCGTGGACCTGTCTCTGCAGGATGGATTCTCAGCTGCTAAGCATCCAGGTGCTAATTTATATGTATGTGAATATTCAAGGTTAACAAGAATATGTTCCCCATAGGAGAAATAGTCTGTGCCATTCAGATTACATTTCTCTTTCCCTCTCTGCCATAGAATGGGCTGTCAAAAAGGTGTCTGATGTAACTGTAGGCCTCTTTCTACTCACACAAACAATTTTGATATTTCCAGTTGGTAGCAGGTGATGTATTTCTTCCTTGACTGGATGGCCAGCAGGGAGAACAAATGAAATTAAATATCTAAATTAAGGAAATAGAGGATAAATTTAACTCTTTTTTTCCTACATGATTGTAGTTGTCCCTTGTATTCCTGTAAAGGATGAGTTTTTTAATTAATTATTATTTTACAGGAAATCAGGCATCAAGACCCAACCATATGACCCAGGTCATATCTGGACTGGAGACTGGAAAAGAAGACTAATAGCTCAGGTTTTCAAGTAGGTTGCCCTCATAACCAGAGGCAGATGCCTGTCTATCACCAGTTTTACTGGATTAGATTAGCAACATAAGCACAATTTTTCTTTATTTCATCTCTGATGGAATTATGCACTCATCTGGAGGGTTAGGCAGGGAGGTCGCCCTAGGCAGGGCTTGCAGCACCTCTCAGAAAGGCACGCTGAGCATGGGGACGCGTCTCTATAGACTGCTCTCACTTCTCCTGCATGGGCTTATCCAAAATACAGTTTAACATACAGAGACTTCAAAGCTGGCCCTGTGCAATGTGAGATAAGCTTTGGCAGGGCTGATGCTTATCTGTCGCTACTTTTAGCTGATAGGTGCTGGTAACTGTGTGCAGTCAGTTCCTGCACTCTGCTCTCCATTGCCACCTGACCTTTTATTATGCAGCATGGCCCAGCAGTCCCAGATAAAGATTTTAATTCCATGCTGCTGTGTTGTTTCAGTTCCCAAGCAGCTGACTGAGTTAAAAATGGGTTAGACATTGACCATTCTTGGATTAGACCAGGGTCCTATTGCTTTTTAATCTTTTGATAAGATAACTGAGTCATGGTTTTAAAACTCACCACAGCATAGATTTCCAGCCTTCAGATCATTCTTACTTTTATTCCCTGAATTCTTCTTTTTTTTCTTTTTTTTTTTTTTTCCCCAGGCCACCCAGAATGAATACAGGATTCTGTGGACAATCTAATTCATACTTCATGTTGAAGTAATGCTACCACTTCACTTATCTTTTATATCAACCTGTTTACACACTGAGGGTGGCACTGCAAGCCTGTGTTTGCTTGGTGATACTCTGATTTCCTGGGAACCGTGTAATATTACTAAGTATTCTGAGTTAAACATTGAAGAGATGTCATCAGTTTCTAAAAGTCACATTCCTGCTTGGCTCTTTCTCATACTTGTTACAAGCAAGATTACTAGGATCACTGTAACTGAAAAAGTAAGGGGAAGGAGCATTTTGCCTCAGGCTAGGATTTTGAAAGATCTCTTTATTTATTTTGCATGTCAGCATTTATGTGTTAGTACATGGTCAGTGCCTCTGCTAGTTGTTTGTAAGCAGTTTGTTACTTTTTTACTTCAAAATAGCTAAATCTGGGCCTGCTTAACCACAGAACATCACAGAGCAGACTGTAGGGGCAGCGGCTGAAAAGCAGAAGTGAGATAGGGTCGAGGAGTGAACCTTGGGTCCACCCCTTTCTGCTCACACCCGTTCTGTGCTTTCCATTTCATCTTTTCTTTTTCAGAAGAGAAACTTGAACTTGGAAGTCTCCACATTTCTGTAGTCATGACATTATTTTCCTCCTTAACCCCAGTCTTTATAGCAATTATATGTGTTTTGATTGGGGTAATACTGAAGAAGACTAAAAGAGAGAAGGAAAAAGGTGACACTAGAAGTAAGCCCATACCTCGTCCATGGGTGGATGAAGATCTAAGAGATGGCACTGATCACCACTTAGTGGAAGAAGGTAAGAAAAATCTTTTACAAATGAGCAATTTTATTGCTTGAATTTGGTCTGCTAATATGAATAGAGATGCAAACTTCTGGACTTCTTCACTTTGATAGAAATGCATAGTGCTATGCTGCACTATGCTTGTCAACTTGATGGAACAAGGTTATTCTTATGTCCTGTCCCTCTTGGTGACGGACGGGTCAGGGCGCAAAAAGAAAATGTATTTTCGAAGTTTGTTGTATGCCCCATGATCAGCAGATCTCAGATCTAAGAGGGATTCTGTGGGAAATGTAGGAAAGAAAGGGGATATTGTTAAAATTTTTTCCTAGGATGGGGAACTCTGGAAGGAGAGAGAGCTTCTGTCTGTAGGCTGACTTGGTAGACACCTCATCTAGCTTTACCTACATGAGCTATGTGGTACAGTCTGTATTTGATCTCAACACCCTCAGAAAAAAAAGGAAATAATTTTGTTACAGTTATGAATGTCTGTAAGAATTTTAGCTGGTTTAGAGTGGGGATCGTTTTGGAGCTATGTTGAGTTATATTTTTAAGAACAGTAGTAGTAGTGATGACGCTCATCTCTATTCACTCCACAGCATATTTGAAGCTGCAAATAGAATGCCTTTTCTTGCAGTAGTGGTTCCCAATTCTCATCTTGGATGAAAGTATGAGCATAAGATATACCTTTCCTTCTTTTTTGCTTCTTCATTATCTTCCATAATCTCCTTTCATTTCTTCATGGTATAAAAATCTACGCAGTTCTGTTCCTATGAAGTTTTTAAACTTAAAATTAATACAGCTTATTCACTCATGCTGGTTTCAAAAGCTTTTTTTTTTTTTTTTTTTTTCCTGTCTCTCTCCCATAATGACACATTAATGTAGTCATTTTCTTGGATTCTTGTATCTCGTATTGTTTTCTGTACATACAACTATTTCTGAGAACCATTATTTCTCTCTGTTTCTCAATGTTCAGCATAGTTTGAGACAGTATTCTGTATCAGTTTCCAGAAATAGTTGATACTTAGAACCTTTTAAACCATGTTGACAACTTCCCAAATACACAACATTTACTTAAAAGTTAGTTCAAATGTCATGCCTTCCTTTCTACAGTGCAAAAGAAATCCTATACAAAACTATCCTGTTTTTCCCTTTTCTAATGGCTTACCAGTTTAGTTAAACTATTGCAAATTAAAATTCCTGTGGGTAGTTCAAGTGAAAATTCTATGAGTTATCACTGTGACATCTATGACTACAGGTTTTTGTATCAGTTTAAAAATGTAGATCTCCTGAATAAACAAATCTATTAGCCCTTAATGAGGACCTTCTCTGCTATAGCTCCATATACAAAATGTTATTTTTTTTATTGTTAGTTTTTTCTATCTTTAATGCAGTTGCTAAATTCAAAATTGTACTAAGTTATAAAGTGCTTACAAAGATTCATAGGTAGGTACACCTCTATGCCATTGCTAAAAGGAGATTGTATGTAAAACCAATGTACCAGGCAATGCAACATTAAATTAGACTTTCTTGTTCTACTGTTTTAACAAGAAGTAATCATCTTTCCCTTAATGCCATGTGATTTAAAGCCAAGATATTCGCAAAACAGACAGGTCTTTTATCTCCAGATAAAATAAAGTAATTGCACCATGCTTGATGAAGGTTTTTCTCAGCAGGAAAAAGCCCAGACTGAGTAAGAAGAGCGTACGATCATCTCGGAAGGGATCTGTAATCCAGCTAATGCCATAATAAATGATCAAACATATTCACCGTTTGTCAGTGTAAAAACTTTCACTGACCACAGCAGCTGCTAAAATGGAAACATGGAATGTAAACAGATGTTTTTTTTCTGAACAGTGGAGAGTATTTTACCTGTCATGAAAATTCCACTATTTCACTAATGTTTCTTTATTAGAAAAACTCGCTTATACTTCAGTGTCTCAAGTTGGCTTGTGCTTAAAGAGGTAGCTCCTCTGGAGAGAATTTGAAGTAGACGAGATGAAGCATTTTTAAGTTGTTGTCTAAAACTGGAACCCAAGGCTGCTTTAAGTAAACAAGCTGAATTTTGTACAGCCTTCTAATGGGAAAATGCAGCTTAATACCAAATTTTTTGATACTTGGCCATGACCAAAGGGCACTTTATCAATGGAATGAAGAAGCCTAATACTGTGCAGCCCTTGTACATTTCTGAAACACTTCAAGGGGCAGGTTGCATGCTGCACCTTCTTAGAAGATCACTGAACTTGCTCAGGCATTACTAGCATTGTAAACCTTTGTTCAAGTGGCACCAGCAGGGGATGTTTCCCCTCAGAGGGCAAACTTTCAGGCACTGGAGCATTAGATGTAATTAGCTGATCTGCTTGGACAGACTCAGTAGAGCCACTTAATGGAAGTGAACGGCAGAAGAGAGAGTCACAGGTGCTCCCAAGCCTGTCTTTGTTATGCTTTCAGCTACTGAAGAGAAAGATATTTCTCAGAGCAGCTAGAAACACAGTTCCTTGGTTAAGCAGCAAGCATTCAGTCAGTAGGTTATTAGTTGGAAATACTTCAGGTTTGTTTGCATGTCCATATATTCTGTATCTTCTTCCTTCGTTTATGAGATCCAGAATGAAGGACAGTAATGCTGTGGATTGGTACAAAAGGTCTGTATGTGTGGCTGTATCTTGTACTAGGTCTTGTCTAATCACCAATTAGACATAGATTAAAAACACGTTTAAAAACATGTTTCTTCAGCCTTATCTTGATGCATGAGCCATGAGGGCTATCTCCTAGTGCAGGGCATCTGATTCTGAATGGTGGTACTGAGTCTCCCATGGCTTCAGTTTTACACAGTTGAATCTAGGTGTTTGCAAAGGCAACTTCTAGAAAATTATTCAGGGAGTCCTTACCTAGTTAGTTACTACAATACACCTGACTCAAATCAGGAACAAACAAGTCACTTTCTTGGTCATATTATTCAGATCAATAACCTTGATGGATAAGGTAAATGCAGAGCCAATTTACAGTGTTGTGGAAGATCAGAATGAATTTTATTTGCAACCTTATTATTTTGAGGATCAGCTGCAGAGATTATTAGCAAAAGGATTTTATTTTTGTGTATTTAATTATTTGGGCTTTTCTTGGTAATGTCTGTAAGAAATATAAAGCAATGTGCAAAGGCTTAAATATCTCATCTCAGACTTCAGTGCTTATTGCTTATGATATTTCTTATAACTGACCTCTCCCACTTTAGATATATTTCTCCTCTCCCTGAGTTCAAAAGTTCCCCATATCTTTCAATAATAATACTATTGACATGAGTGAGACAGTAGAAACTTAGTTTTCCAATTTAATGACAGTTCATTCTTTATGTCATTTAGAAACACAAGACTTACACGAACATCACACTTCATTGTGTTTATCTCTCTGCTGATACTCCAGTCTTTGTCATTAGCTGATTGAACTCAAAACCTGATCCCGTTTTCATCACTTGCTGGAATGTTGTTCTAGAACCTCATGCCATAGGTTAAAAATTCTCCCCTGCCTGATGTCTAACCTCTGTCTATACCCACTTTTTATCGTTCCATCCTTTTTTGTTTGTTCCTAGCATACTTTTCGCAGGACAGGTTCAAAACCCTCCTGTGGTTTATAAACAACAATCAGATTGCCTCACAGTTTTTTATTTACTAGATAAATCAGCATTTCTTCTCTTTATGAAACAGTTCATTTCTCTGAAGAACTTCAGAAGCCTTCTGTAACTGCATTATAGCTTGAGTTCACTTTCCCAATACCATGTTATTCTTTCTTCCTGTCTTGTCTCTCCCATTTGATGCTTCTGTTGGTTAAGATCTTTGATCAATCCTTGGGGTTTCCAGGCTCACCTTGCTAACAACTATTTATATTCCACAAGTAAGGCACTCCATCTCCTTCAGCTTACCATTAGCAACACATTCAGTTCAGGATTGGATTCATTAATGGGATTCCTATAGTGGCAGATTATGTAGCAGTCTGCCATCAGTCTTGCAAAGAAGCACAGGGTCATTTGTCCAGCACTTTAGAAATAAAAGCCCACAGCCTTTCTTTGTACGCATGTAATTACATTTTATGTATCATATCAATTCATTGGAAAAGAGAACTGGAAGAGAAATTCTAGATGTAGGAAGCAATTCCTTGGAGGATAAACTGAAAGGGCTAGTTTGGAAAGCAAACGCTTCAGTCTAGACTGAAGTTACCGTTGATGTCTTTCAATGATCAGTGTCAGAATCAATCGTTAATATTACACTGTAGCCTTTCATAAAATCAAGGAGTGTACAAGTGAAATTTCTTAATGATATAAAATTGAGAGCCAGTAACACATAGAAATATCACTGTGGGCAAAATAAGTGGCCAGCAAAAATTAAACAAGTTTTACTCATGTGAATTTAAAATATTAGAAACTCATAGCAAATGTGTTTCCTTCAAACCAAGGCAAAATTTATTACATGATTTGTAGGCTGATTTTAAGTTTCCATGTGAAATTCTGAGAAGAACACAAACATCATTCTAAAATGTATCCAAAGGGCACGTCTATTATGAGATTTCACTTGGGATATCTAAGCCTGATGACTAGCAGAGATGTACAACAGAATAGAATTTATGGGAATATTGAGAGTGTCTAACAAGATAGTTGAGTGACTAGCAGGATGTCTGTTGTACATCAAATGAAAGAATACACATGCAAATAAACAAGACACATGTATTATATAATGTGACCTTACAAACAGGAATATGTCCAAACATAGCCATTAAAATATAGAGAGCGTGCACCAAACAGATGGTATCGATAATGTTTTTAGCTTAGCATATGGATAACATTAACTGCTAAGAATGAATGGTAAACTCATGGCAGAAAGGAATAAATAATAGCTTATTTATGTTTAAAAAAAATTTCTGGGTGAACTTTGATTTTGTGTGTCAGTTCTTTCATATCTAGGTTCTTCTCCTGCCTCAGCCATATTCTGATCTTAGTGCATTCCAGCATTTTTTTTTTTTTTGCTTGCAATTCTAAATTAGATATTCTAAATCAGAAATGGTGCTTCTCAAACATTCATTCTCACTAGTCATCTCACCCTCATCATGTGTTCAATATCTTTGAAAATATATGCCCTTTTTTTTTTTCCCCTGCCTTGTTACTATGCTGAACCATCTTGGCCATGGATTAGCTGCTTTTCTTCTACTTAGAAGGAAAAAATTCCAGGAAAAAAAAACTCAAAAAATTTAACTTTACCATTGATAATACTGCAAGTTTTATACTTTCTAACTTGCTTAACTTCTATTCTTAGCTGCCTGTACAACACTTACTTAATATTTTTATTCAACTAGTTACATCTGAGATGAATTTTATATCTCTGATATGAAGCAGTGCCAAATGCCTCTGATTCCTGATCCCTGACTTTTTCAGTCTGAGTTGTTTAACTTATTTTTTCTCAATCTTTTATTTTCCCAAAATTATAAACTTTTATTTCCTTAACTTGTCATGTAGACAATTAAATTGAATTAACTGATAATCTCAGTGCAGGGGCACTTTTTTTTTTTTTTTAAATGAAGTCCTACCCCCTCACTGAAACCAAAGCATCTCAAAAAGCTGCCCTTGTTTTAAATATATCGCTTTTATATTTCTTTCTGATCTGCCACATCAATTCTGTTTATGTTTCCTGAACGTGTCCAAGTGGATACTGCTATTGTTGCTTGATTCTTCTCTCCCTGTTCTGTCTTATTTTAAATGAGATATGATTCTGTGTCCCATACAGGCACTGACTGCTCTTCCAGTTTGCTGTCTTGACCTCTGCATTCAAATGTCCACAAGCAACATGCTCTTTGAATTAACTAAATCCTCTGATCAACTCTCTAACTACTCATCTATATAGATAATTTGATCTTTCTGTTCTTTGACATTCACAGCTGATCATTTACTCTACTTTCCTCTCCTCATGTTTCAAAATCAGGTATAGAGATTACACAAATTTCCTCCAGCATTAAACTCCTAGTTGACAAACCTCTTTTGTAAAGGTTTCAGTAGTTTATACTCCAGTTTCCATATCTCTGACCCGAAAGGATTTTTCATGATTTTGCAATAACAGTAGAAAAAGAGATGTTCAAGCAGGGCTTGGATAAGCTTAGGAGCCAAAGTTAGACTGTGAAGTTTCCACCACCAGGAATGAACGAACGAACGAATGAATGAATGAATGAATGAACGAACAAACAAACAAACAAGCAAACAAATAAAAGAAGGTACAGTGCATTGTATGTATGTTATTTCCTGTTTTCTGAACCTTGGTAAAATCTCATCATATGAAAGTAAATAATGAGAGCACATAGGAGCTATTAGGGCTAAGTTTTTATTGGACTATTTCTAAGTTATTATAGATAGACTAGAAGTATCCTATTCCTGTTTCTCAGTACACTCAACATTGTAAGCTTGGGAAATGAATAGGAATGGTCACTACAGCATATTGGTATAAGCATGAATAATATAGTTTGACTTGAAATTTTCACTGAGACACTAATCCAATGTATAAATTCAATATAGTTTTCTGGTCACATTTTTGCCTTATGATACACATGCACAGCCTTAGCTGATTTCAGAGTTTTTTATTATCATAAAGACAATATTTTTTTCCATTTAGAAACTCCTTATATAAGTGCCTGTAGATAAAATTGCAATGTGTGTCAGTCTGTGTTACTTTTAATTCTCAGTTCAGCAACGAGTATGTTGGTTACATCAGAAATACCTGCACACACAAGAAGTTTTTTGAGAAGCCAGCTGCAGGCAGCGATCCAGCTTTCAGGCCTGTAAGTCCTTCAAGAGGAGATTTTGGGATTTAAGATTCTCACAAAATAATTTTTACACCTGGTCTCCACTTCCCATTGCCCTGTAGCCATGTTCTTTCAGGCTTGACTGAGCATGCCTAAGACAGCTGTGAAATGCTAAAAGGAACAAACTTTCTGGGTGATTTATTTGTACATAAAAAGAAACATATGTTACTGGGGGGTTCAGAATCACTGTTTAGATTCAACATGTGCAACTGGATATATTGCATCCCCTTGCACAAGCTGAGCCACGCTTGTGAATATTTCATTGGTATTTATAAAATTAACAAAAATCATCCTGGTCTCTAAGACAACTACATACTACAAAAGCACAGAATTAGCTGCTGTTTGAATTTGCAATGGAGACTGCTATGATTTTGAAATGACAGCCTAATGACAACTGGAAAAGAACTGGAATATTTTTTCCTGACTCAGCCCTCTGTAGCAGATTGCTCAATACTATCGACTGGCAGAAATGCAAAATTTAAATGCTTTTAACTTCCATATTACAGAGGCAAAAAAATGCCACTGTTCACTCTAGGAACACAGAGGAGAAAAAATAGATTTCAGAGAGAGCAGAAGATGTATTTTATGGTGTTAAAAAAAGAAAGAATAACATCATTTCACTGAAATTAGGAATCATTCTGAGTTCTTAAATTAAAAGCAAGAAACACAATACCCTGCACCCTACTTATCCTAAGTATAAATGCCTATTACCCATTTCCCCTTTTGCTGAAAGTCCCATGAAACCAAAGAACTTAACCACAAAGTCCCATTTGCACATAGCCTATGAAACATGAACATAGGAAGAAGCTGACATTCAGCTCTTCAGAGGAAATCTTACACATCTTGATAGTTAAGTTCTCTTCTTAGCTTCAGCAATTTGATTGATTTTTTTCTTATTAGACTGCTTGGGAATGCATATGTGTGTTCAGATTTGCTTACTGAGAAAAGTGGGTTGAAAATCTGCCCACCTTTTCAATGTTGTTTCAGCTTATAGTACACTTTTACAGGAATGCTTGCAGACTGTAGAGCTGAAGGATGTAACTTATTCCTGGATCACAGTTCTACAGCCAGTTTTCTTCTGCCTCTTGGTATTTAAACAGTTTTTATGTTAGCTGGAACTTGGGATCAGTGAGTTGTGTCAACGGGAACCTCAGACTTTGGCTTTTCGATAGTGTAGAAGTGCAATGTATGTCAATACAGACCAAAGTGCATTATGACAGTAAATGTCAAAGACATCAGCATTCTCCAGCTGAAAAAAAAAAAAACCCAAACCCTAACCACTTTTATTTTCTTGCAGAGGTTGATGAAGAGTGGCAAGGACTTGATGAAAATGTTGCCCATGTGCCCTTCATTGCAGAGCGTTACTCTGAGGCTGAAATGATTAAAAGGTCCCGGTCTTTTTATGAGCTTCTTGATAAGAGGCGGTCTGTCAGGTTTCTCAGTGATGAGCCAGTCCCCAGGGAGGTTATTGATAATGTCATCAGAACGGCAGGTAGGTACTGCATTGTTCAAAGTCTGAAAAAAACCAACCTTCAGTATGGCTGTTCCACTGCGTAAAAGTGATATGAAGAATCCAAGGGAATTGGCACTTGGATTATAGTCTTCCTAGACTCATCTAAAGCCATAATGAGTTGACTCACTGACTGCTTGGAAATTAACCAGCTTCAATGACTGTATGTCAGGGATATGTTTGGAGCACTTCTTCTATAGTTTTAATGCACCTTAAAGGAGAAAAAGATTAAAAGTGTGAAAAAAAACTTCATTACTTTTGGAGATATTTTTAAATAAAATTTAAATATATTTCAGTGAAATATCTTTCAGATAGGAATACTGAAGTGTTTTCTCTCAAGAAATGTCAAACCATGTGTCCTTCATGTGCTTTCTAATTTCCTCATGTTATTTAACACATACACTTTTTGGTTGTTGTTTTTCCTCAGACAAATTTTTGATCTTGTCTCAGATGTGAGAAACATTTCAGATAACGTAAATGGTTAAGATTTATTTTTTTGTAAAAAAGTTTCCCTTAAAGAGCAAAAATAAAACTTTTCCAGTCTTTCCAGTATCAGTGCCATGGTCCTGTTGCATGACTGGGATGTATGCAGAGGACCTTGGTCATGGTTTGGCCGAGGATCAGATACGAATTTTCATTTTTTGGAGAACTCATGTGTTTCAAATCATCACTGTAATGTCCTCATCTAATCTCATCTCTGCTTTAGTAACACTGACTTCAGGCAGTAATGTGTCTGACACTCGTTATTTATCTTAATTCTGTGAACTTGCCACTATATTGTTAGTGCTGAACAATATTCATAAGCTACCTTAGAGGAAAGTTCAATAGACCTTAATGGGATTATTAATAAGGAGATTCTTAGCATTTGAGGTGCATTGTTTTCTCTTTAAAACTGTAATCAGCTTTGTTACTGCACTGTAACGAGACTCCATCTTCTTCTAATTGGCTGGGAGTCATTAGAACACTGAACATGTTTTAGCAAATGCAGCAAAGTGAACAAGCCTGGAGTACAGATGAAGTACTTTGTAACCCTGAAAGCTTTGGGCTGTGCAGAGGAAATGAAAACAGTGCAAAACATAAATGTCGTCAGTTCTTATCCAAACCTGAGGGAGAGATGAGGTTCTTGATACAAACACATTTTAATATAAAAGATAAATAGTTCAAGCTGCTTCTTATTCAGTGTTTCTCAAGCTGAATTCAGTGCTCACACGAGCAAATGTAGCAAGCATCTAAGAATTTCAAATATTTTTTAAGTGTTTATGTGGAGCTAGAGAGATGTGAACAGTGTTCTTTACCCTATTTCTCTGTGAGCTTGCACAGACGACTATATCCTTCAGCTACTGGCTTTCATCTGCTAGGCATTTAAAATATTCTCCAGTAGTGACAACGTGTAATGATCAGGGCTCAGTGAGCAAGTGGAGACTGAATACGTACATAGACCAGCTGTCTTTGGGACAACAAATGCAAACCTGCATGGTATATGGCAGGTGTCTGCATTGTGCAGTTCCTCTTATTTGTCAGCTAGTGACAGATTCCTGCGGGTGGTTAGACTCCTTTCCTTGAAAGCTATTAGCTTTGCCCTTCAGCTAAAACCATTTCTGAATTTGTTGCATATTCAGATGATGTGCTGCTTTGGGCGTAATAATTTGCATTAACATTACTGCATGCATATATTGCATCACAATATTGCCTTATCATAAAGAACCACAAATGAATTTTTACAAATCCTTGACTTTTCCTAACTGTTAAATGGCAATTTGAAAGGAGTAGCCTCAGTCACTGGATGGAATTTTACACTTACAAATGCAGAGGTTGTGTGCTAGAACATATCTCTGCCCTTTTCTCCCAATTCATCAGCTTTCTTTCCCATTGCTCTGATGATCAGTTGAAAGCCCAGAGGGAAGAGCTTATACCTCTCACTGCACCCTCTCTCCCAGAATTCTGCTAGCTGCCTCTTCATCTTTTCCCATTCTTATACTAAGGTACTTCACCCAGTGGAGCGCACACTGAGCCCTGGACCTTTGTGGTAGTGCAAGATCCAGATTTAAAACATAAGATTCGGGAGATTGTAGAAGAAGAAGAAGAAATAAACTACAAAAAAAGGATGGGAGATAGATGGGTCAATGACCTGAAGAGATTAAGGTATGAAAAGATGACTTGGTTAAGAGTGTTGGAGGGAGATGTATTTTGGTCTAGGAAAAACTATACTGAGAGTTTTATCCATGCTTTTCTTTTTGTATTTTGGCCTTCATTTTCAGTAAGAAAAAACAAATATGAAAATATTTTTTTAAACCTTTTTTTAAAGACTTTCTTTCAAATCCCTGTTCCTCAAGCTTCCCCCATTTTCTGGTGCTGCACAGAAGGGCAACTGTAAACATTTCCCACTTCCTGATGGCAGAGAAAGAAGAAAGATGAGGTCAGAGGCTGTCCCAGCCAGTGATCTATACTGTGATCCTTCTGCTAATTTTCAGCTGGGTTTCTTCCCAAACTCCTGTCTGAGGAAAGTTGAAGCTCCCTTCCCCCAGCATTTATTTTTTTTTAGTGTTAATTCTGGCTACACATTATGACTCTGTGCTTCAGTCTTACCAGAAAAAGGATGAAATAAGTGATTTGAATGTTCAGCATACCCTTCCCTGTTGTTTGCCTTTGTCTTGATTTTCAAGATAACAAAAATCTTATTGAAAGCACCATAGTCTAGAAAATTAAAATGATAAAAGAATCCTATCATGATTTCTTCTAGTATACTTTTCTTTTCCTTCCTCCTCTGTTTTTAGATATTTCTAAGATATAAGATTGGCAATAAAAACCTAAAAATATGCGTAGCTCCTTGGTGGCTGATCCATAAAATTCCCTTGAGTAAAAGTGATTACACGTTCTCCATCTTGAGACTTTTCCAAGCATTTGACTTTGCCATTTTTATTTTTCTATACAATCTCTATTGCCAGAAATTTTTCCAATTTTTTCCTGTTATTTGCCAAGGCATGAAGCCCTCATAGTTAGTAGGAATTTTGCATTTGGCTGTGGTAGTCCAAAGGCTAGACTTTATGCAAGTGTTGAATTTTGCAATATGTAATTTTTTGAAATGCCCTACAAAGTCTAAATGGCTTGATTAACTCTACACAATGGGAAGACATATAGTGAGTCTTGGCTTGTCAAATGAAGCATATGCACAAGCTTTACAGGGTTAATTTGTTCTCTTTCTTTCAGAGAACTATTATTTTTCAGGTGCTTATATGTTATGTAGACTACTAAAATGAAGTACTTTTTATGTTTTCAATGAGAGCAGTACAAAATAAACTTAAAAAAAAGAACAAAAAACAACAACCTACATCTGACATCATTTCTGTATGTATTCCCACTGTGACAAATTGGGAACCAAATAAATTCTAATAGGGCTGAAATATCCAGCAACAGGATAGCAACATTTGTTGTTACATTCAGGTTTATACCTTAGACCAAACAGTTCCGATCTTTTCTTCTAGCAGTTTTCCCTACAATCATAAAAATGTTGGCATTGATGACAACAGGTAGAGCTGCAGGTCTGCAAAATTTTGGGAATTAAACCATCTTAAGAACAAATGCTTGTGAGGCCAGTTCATAGATAAGACATCAAGACCTAGCTCCTATTTTTTGCCATTCTACTTTTCAGTTCTTCAGCTGAATGTGTTAAACCTCAGAACTCTATTCAGGCATTTTGCAGAAATGTTTCTGTTTAAGCTGATAATACTTAATCCTCTACAGAATATGTTTTAAGTTTTAGCCTACTGCTATAATTGTCATGTACCTTTACTGGACCTTTGCAGATAGCAAATGTGACTGACGGGAAAGTGAAAGAGTTGCAAAATAAATGTCTTAAATATTCCTTTGCAGAACAAACTGGATCAAAGAATACTTGGACACTGCCCCCTATCTGATCCTTATTTTCAAGCAGGTGTATGGGAGGCTTCCAAATGGCAAAAAGAAGACCCACTACTACAATGAAATCAGTGTATCTATTGCCTGTGGTATGCTGCTTGCTGCCCTGCAGGTATGTTGACAGAATTGGCACACTGAGAAGTCACTGTATCGGTTTCAATTACATATCAAAAGTGTTCTGCCAAAATAAGGGTGGAACCCAATTCAATTTTTAACATTCAGTCCTCCAGACTGTCCAAATCCTGGCAGTACATCTTAATTTTGAGTTTTAAAGTTACTCTGCATAGGCCCTTGTCTGTGCTGATTCCTATTGTCAGTACTGCTTAAGAAGAAGAAAAATGCAATGCAACTCACTTTTAGAGTTGTCACTGTCCTCTTATCACAGGCTTTAGCATCTGTGGTTTCTGCCTTATGTAGTTTCTGCTTTATGTTGACAGGGATGACAAAGGTCTGTAGGTTACCAAAGTATGGCTGTACAGCACCACATTTTCAGTAACCTCTAAAAAATGACTTGACCCTGAATCGATTTAGTTCACAATGCTGGAAAAAAGTATCAGGGACATATTTTACCGAACAGACTGTACTATTTCAATCAGTCTTTCTGAGACATTTCTGAAAATGTACTGATTTCTAAAGCTCAGCATGCTTGACACCAACCAGTCGGATTTTCTCTGTGGTTTCTCAGTGCTCACTTCTGCTTGATGTATCTGATGTACTCACACAAGTACTTAAATAATGAAGATATTCTGATTGTTAGCTTGTACTGTCAGCAGGATAACTGCAAGCTGACACCTCTTATATTAGGCCAGTTCCCTACTGGGAACTGCCATTTCTCCTCCATTCTGTTTTGAGTGATGTTTCCCTGCCTGAATTGCTGTTCCTTAGGAGAATCTTCAGGATGGGATGTCTGAGAAGAGGGCGATGCAGATGCACATCACTGGGGGTATTGCTATTCTGCAGCTGCACGGGAGTGTCTATTTTCTCCCCATAGAGCTGACAGCAAAGGGGATGCACAAGGAATAGAGCAGAACAAGCGCTATGTCACAGGAGCCTAAATTAGTAGATATAGGAGTGACAAAACTCCACTTTCTGCCAGCTCACCATCAGGTGGGACTTCTGAGACTCCCTACCCACTGTTAGGCTCCTTAGTGCTATCTCTTCCCCAGCTCTTAGAAGTTAATTGACAACACTAAATGGCACAGTGCCATGGACTACTGTTAGCTTTTCTCCTCTTCAGAAGATCATAGAATATGAGAGTCACTTTGCCTGAGCATGTCTTAGTGTCTGCCTTTTGTATCTCAAAGCCAACCAACATGCTTTGCATTACATGCAGGAAGAGATTGAAATGCACGTGCGCTATGTTCAAGAAGCACCTCAGCTGTGTGGTAATGATTTTTGGATAGTGTCAGCTCTTTCTTATTTGTCAGAT